>NW_022985075.1:524366-542155 GCF_010015585.1 Eremomyces bilateralis CBS 781.70
CAGCAAGGAGCGGTACACGGAGATTAATCGGGAGGTGTCGCGGCGGATGTATGAGCGGGTGGGGGACGCGACAGGGTTAGCGGAGAGGGGGGCTAGGGAAATGTGGCAGCGGGTGGCGAGGGAGGAGGTAGAGAGGGCGGTGGTGGGGGGGAAAGAGGAGGGCGTGAAGGAAGAGGAGGGATAGGGGGGATTTATGTTGAGCGGAGGTGTACGGCGAGGTCTTATGGATTGATTGGATATTTAGCTTGGAATGGCATAATTTATGTTTTGGATAATGAATAATACATTATCAGTGGCAAGGCAGACGGCTCTCTCAGATAATGCTCGTTTATGTGATAAATGTATCATAATACGTGAGATACCGGCATGACTATTCCAACTTTACCACACTTCATCGTCTTGACCCCCATTCTCATTTTAGATTCCACGAATCGTTTCCGACAGTTTCGAACCTTAATATCCCCCCTAGAGTTTAGACAGTAACCTCCGGGTTCTCCAACCTCCGCTTCGCCGTCCCCAACCCACTCACCCCCCTCTCCTGATTCTCCCCCAACCACGGCTTCTTCGCCTCCCCCAACCCGCCCTCGACCATGAAATACACGAACAGCCCAATCACAATCAGCACGAACGCGATCGGATACATCCAGTGCACCGCATACTGAAACACCTTGATCCCGACCACCACGGTCCAGAAATTTGCCGTGAGCAGCCCGATGTTGAAGAACGCCGCGCTCGACATGCGAAACACAACCGGCGCGAGCGAGTAGAACGTGAAGAGGATCAGCGTGTACCCAACGAGGTAGCCGAACACGGGGCCGTCCCACACGGCGGCGCGGAAGGACGCGCGGTCGAAGATGGCGGCTTGCACGCCGTTGATCAACATGCCCCAGAAGGCCAGCTGCCCGACGACCTCGTACATGGGGCGGCGACTGATCAGGAACTCTTCAAACACGTTGCTCAGGCCGTAGAAGGTGGCCGACAGCAAGCAGAAGAGGTCGCCGCGTACGGGGTCGGCGGCGGCGCCACCGTTGGTGCCTTGGAGGTGATCAGAAGCGATGAGCACGCCCATGCCGCCGATGCAGAGAAGGATGCCGACGTATTGGGTGAGGTGGTAGCGCACGCGGAGGAAGATGAGGGAGATGAGGACGACGACAACGATGGCCCAGAAGTTGATGAGTTGCGCGGACATGATAGTGGTGTAGCCATAGGCGAGGACGACGAAGTAGTTGCCTTCGACGTCCATGAAGGCGAAGATGAAATCTGGGGAGAAGGGTTAGTACCAGGAGGGAAGGGGTAGATGGGGAACGTACACTTCCACCCGTCTTTCAGAACCACGTTCGCCCACTTCTTGAAACCGTAGCGGTAGATGGTGATGCTCGTATACACGATGTTCAACAGGACATAATTAAAAAACGTCTGAAAGGCGGGTATGTTCGTCCCCTTGTTGGCCAGCAAGTTCGAGAACGTGCCGGTGCCCACAAGACACAGCGCCAGGATCTGTCTGCACTCCCAACATCAGCGACCACTCTACTATACCTACTTCAACTCTTGCAGATATAACATACCCAAGCACCAACACGATCCAAAACTGCCTCGTCCGAAAATACGTGAAGATCCCCGCCTTCACCCTCGCCGGAGCTGCCGCCGTCCCCCCCGTCACCGACGCCGCGTCCGCGTCCGCTGTCTCGACGTCCCCCGCCTTGTCCGAATGGACGGTCCCATGAGGTCCCTCGATCTCGTCGGCCGGTACGCCATCGCCTCGAGCGACGGGAGCCGAGCCGCCACCGTGTGCACCGACTGGCGCGTCCGGCGCGGATGGCGAAAAGCGGTCTTGCGAAGATGTCATGATGCGTCGACGGACGGTTTACGAAAATTCCTTGCTCTTCGTTGCCTACGGGACGGATATGGATTTTTTCCTTCTTTTTCAGTTCTTTTCTTCTTTTTTTTGCTTTTAAGAATTTGGGATTGGGGTTGGAGCTTTATTACGGGATGGCAAGCGCAAAACTCCAGAAGTCGCTTTACCGGTGCTAAATGACTGGAAAAGTCGTAAGGGAAGATGAGAGAGGGGAGAGAAGAGATGATGTGGGATGGTGATAGGCTTTATATTTTACGGCGACTTCCATGCTGCGTGGACCCTGAATAGTGTATGCAGTAGTGATAGGGCAAGGGGAGGAGTCAGTAGATGCGAGGGGCAGATTGGTTCATACAGGCACAGTACTACCCACACGCTTCGACTTATGGTTTGATACCGTCTGCATCTATCCACTAGTAATTACCAAGTATCTTACTTTAAGGATATCTTAATACTTCTGTTCTCTCCCAGACTTTCACGCGGAGTTCGAGTTAGACTTCGCGACTTCGATGTGATGCGTTGCACGTGATGCAGAGGGATATCGGATCAACATCCAGCCGACCCGACCGCCAAGCCCGATGCTGTCATACCGGGACTCACCCGATACGCCACACGCCCAGCACGTGCTTCTATTAATGCCCAACATTCGCAATACCACGTGACCGTCACTCACAACAGCAATCCGGCCTAAGGAGGTTGAGGCCTCGAGGGAGAGCCGGCAAGGGAGATCGCCGCCCGAGGGCTGGGGCCCGACTCCCGAAGGTTACGGGGTGTGTAGTGCCTCCCGGTCGCCGGTCGGGCTATCTAGCACCGCCCATTAGACCCGACACCCGCCCATACGCCCGTTCACTGCCAGCACCGTAGGCTCCTCCGAGACCACCCGAAGGCGCAACCCGACGCTACCCTCCCCAAACCAACTCACAAACTCCCAAATATTAATACTTGGGTGAGTAATACATATAACCGCTGGACCCCGTGACAAACTACAATCTGCAATCGTTGCGCCCGGACCACCATCGTCGCTTGACGCCTTGACCTCATCGCAACTTGCTCCCATCTCAAGCTACCACGGCCGTAATTCCTCCAACACCTCCACCGTGAATCCCCCCTCCCAAGTGACCACCATCCTCCCACGCGCCGCATTTCACCTTTCGTGACTCCACCGTCCCTATCACATCCCCGTACACGAACCGACCCCAACCCGTCCTGTTTCCGCCTCGCGCTCCCTCCAATCCCTCCCCGTCCGCCGTCTTACTGCGCGCCCACCCCCTCGCCGCCCGCGCTCGCGGAAGGGTGAGCTGTCGCCCGACGCCGGGAGTGACGGGCGCTCGTCCTCGACAACCGACCGACCATGGCGCTGGCCCCTCCGCCGCCTGCGAACGATCGGAAGCGCGTCAAGGTCTACGAGTTGAAGAGCAACGACTGGTTCGATAGGGGAACCGGCTTCTGCACCGGGTCGTTGGTCAATGTGCGTGTCATCCCATTCCTGCTAGGCCTCCGCACGCCGATGCGAGTGACAGATGTCACTGCGCCGGTCGCGTGACGGGTGGATAGCGTGGCAGTATAAATGACAATGCGCCCATAGCTAACATGTTTTGCGATTGCAGGATGAGGCGCGAATACACGTCCAGTCCGAAGATGAGCCCGTTCGGACGTTGCTGGAGACGAAAATCGGTAGGGATGAGGGATATCAGAAGCAGCAAGGTGGCTATAGCTCCATACGTGATTGTGTGTACATGGCTGAACGCTTGGCAGATACCCTGATCGTATGGACGGAGACAAATGGAACCGATATGGCGCTTAGTTTCCAGGAGGCGGAGGGTTGTGGCGCGATATGGTGAGCTTCTACACTCGCTGCTATACATCGACTGGACTGACCCGAGGGTTTGCAGGGAATTTGTCAGTGACGCGCAACAGCGTCTTGGAGGTGGCCCTGCCGCAGGTATGAACAGTTATTCCAGATACCAACTGATTGATGTTGACGTTGCACTAGACGACGGTCTTTCAGATGAAGCGATCGAAACATTTCAACCGATCACCCTCCCCGATCCCCCGCAGATGGAGAATCTCCAAGAAATCGAGAATATCATGAGAGCCGCCAATTCCACCGCGCAAGGGCGGGAAGCGCTCGCAAAAGCCGTCATGGCCGCCGAGTATATCCACAAGCTGGTGCCTTTTGTAGAGATAGCGGAGCGGGAGCAGAGCCTAGCGGACTTACACCGGCTCTGCAATATCATGAAGATTCTGGTTCTGCTGAACGACACGGCCATGATCGAGCTTGCCGTGACGGACGATGTCATTTTCGGCGTTGTTGGTGCCTTTGAATGTGGGTTACGGATACATGAGCACTCGAAACCATGGACTGACGCATGTCTCAGACGATCCCGATTTCCCGAGTCACAAAGCGAATCACCGACAGTACCTTGCAGACGAGACTCGATTCAAAGAAGTCGTCCCGTTCGACGACCCAAATGTGAAGAGGAAGATCCACCACACCTACCGGTTGCAATACCTCAAAGACGTCGTCCTCGCGCGCATCCTCGATGATACCACGTTTACCGTTCTCAATGGCCTCATATTCTTCCACCAAGTCGATATAGTGCAGCACCTACAGGGCAACGTCCCCTTCTTAAAAGAATTGTTCGGTATCTTTGCTCCCCAGGAAACTGACCAGCAGCGCAAGAAGGACGGTGTAGCGTTCATTCAGCAATGCTGCGCTCTCGCCAAAAGCTTGCAACCCCAGGCGAGAAACGCTCTGTACAACAACTTCATTAACGGGGGTCTCTTCAATGTCATCACCTTCGCCCTTCGCCATCAAGACGCCTCGGTTCGTGTCGCCGGCACCGACATCCTAGTCGCCTTGATCGACCACGATGCTCCTCTCATCCGCAACCACATTTTCAAGGCCGTGAACGAGAACACCAAGCCTCTGACCGACACCTTGATTGAACTCCTACTGGTCGAGGTGGATGTGGGAGTTAAGGCACAGATTGCGGATGCGATCAAAGTCCTCCTGGACCCCAACGCGAACGGCCCGTCATTGGAAGCGCTCGCGCGCGGGAACAATGAGTACATGGCAAAATTCAGAGGCGGGCCCATGCACATGCCGCCGACGGAGATGTTCATCCAACGATTTTACGATGATTCGGCAAGGCGACTTTTCCAAGCCCTGAAGGATCTCGAGCATCGGCAGTCGAGTAGGTCTACCTGAGATGTGTTGCTTGTGCGATACTAACTGTCACAGTGGACAATCTCAACGTGCAAGAGGTGCTGCTCTTTAGCCATCTGGTTGAAATCCTTTCATTCTTCCTCCGACAGCACGCATTCCGCAGCAAGCAGTTCATTTTACAGGAGCTCCTTGCCTGCCGCGTCGCCCAGCTGATGGCATGTCCCGAGAAGCACTTGAAGCTCAGTAAGTCACCGAGACCAAGGCCCATGGATGTGGCTAACGGATTGCAGCCGCGCTCAAATACTTCCGGACGTGCATCGGTCTGAAAGACGAGTATTACAATAAGCAGATCATCCAGCATCATCTCTTCGAACCCATCCTCAACATTGTCTTCGAAACTAAGCCGAAAGACAACCTCCTCAACTCGGCCTGTCTGGAAATGTTCGAGACCATTCGGAGGGTATGTCGAACCGTTCAATTACTGATGATCACGCTAACAGCGCACAGGAGAATATGAAATCATTAGTCGTCCACCTGGTCGAGAATTACCGGGACCGACTGCAGGCTCTGGACTACGTGGAGACATTTCCCGCTCTGGTCTTAAAATACGACCAGTACAACCAAATCGCAGACCAGAACGAACCCCTCCTCAATCACGACCAATCATTCACCAGCACCGAAACCGAGACCCCCAACCGTAACATCGTCAACGGCGGCATGCGGTGGCAGGGACTCAAGGATCATGACCCCGAGGAGGATGCCTACTTCAACGGCCCTGATAACGAAGAAGAAGCCAACGCCCCCGCGACCGCCAAAGCCCCCACCAACGGCGTCTCCCCCCAACGTCCCCTCGTCAACTACCCCGACGACGAAGACGAACTGCCCGACCTCCCCACCGACCCTACTACCACCTCTCCGCCCGCCGACTCCACCGCCACCAGCCCCCCCTCCGACTCCCCTTCCCCCTCCACCTCCGCCCGCTCCCCCGCGCCCCTCCCATCCACCAAAATCGCTGAGAAGCGCCGCCGCGAGGACGAGGACGACGACGAGCTCGGCAAGCTATCGGCGCACCCGAAGCGGCGGAACTCGTCGGGGCAGCCGGGCGCAGAGCCACCGGCGGCGCATCAGCCGCCGCATGGGCACATGCTAAGGAGAAAACGGAGCATCCAGGCGGGGAAGGATCCAACTGGGAAAAAAATCGCCATCTCGCTGGCGATGAAGGGGGATGCGAACGGGAAGGATGGGGCGTGAGAGGGCGGGAGGCTTGTGGTCACCCAACGTCTTACTCCTTCGGGGTCACTCCAGCGCTTGTGGGCTTGACGCCATTCTCGATACCGAGAAACTGGTCGCTCTCCGCCTTGGCTCGCAGCCGTGCACCCTAGCGGTCGCCGCCCCCTGGACACGCCCACCTCCCCGCGTCCAACACCCACGACCTCCTCACCACCAACGACGCAGCCGGGCCCCTCCTCTCACCCGCACGTTCATATCATTAGACGACCGCCGACGACGGCGGCGGATTGCTAGCTACGAGTACTGTTCTCGGTGGGATTCATGTAACATATTTGGCGCCGAGGGAACGGGGGACGACGGAGGGGTTGCATTAGCAGATAGAGGTTAGCTTCGCATGTACAATGTCAGCGGGCGAGGGATGCGTCCCTCGTGGTTCATGATGGGTCTTGGTCGGTGCATTTGAGGTGTCGGGTTGTGATGAAGTTGTGCTGCTAGTGGCTCGTTTTCCCAACCCGGATAGATCGTGCCTATGGCCTGTCTGTCTTGTTGCGACTCCTGATGTACCTCATCAATCTCCATTTCTCCACCACAAGCAATTTCATTTCGCCCCTTCTCGACCCCTCCGCTCAAACCGCATTCAAACCTCTCAACCGGCGCCCACGGTCTCGTTTGCGAAACCCTCGACTTTTCGCTCGGCTATCCCGGCTAGACGCATTCCATGGACGCTCTACCCACCAGGTTCGTGACTTGAATGTTCCAGCCCCGAGGCACCGCCATTGACATGGGACGGAGCTGCTTGAAGTTGACACTGGGATCAACGTCATGGTGGGACTCGTATACTTATAAATACAATATTCAAGCCGAACCATACGCTTATAAACTTCATGTTCCCTTTATCCCAGATACGTCCGTTACATTTATCCGTCAAATCACTCGTGAGGGCGAGGACAGTCTGACACGTGGTGTAGCAATGCCAAGTCATTCGTTTCGGTAGGACATGCTTGAAGCATGGTGGTCGAAAAGCTGCCGCTGATGCTGTGTACGCTATCCAATAGTGGCGAGCACCAATAGTACCGCTGAACCGGTTCTGTTGGGAATCTACCCATCCAACTGCTCCTGAATCTTTGCAACTGGTACCGGATCGCTGGACATCAGAGTCCATCGAAGTCATCACGAAGTATCAATTTGTATTAACTTCTAACCTTAGAGGAGAAGGAGGAAAGGGGCAGATGAATGACTTGGAGATCCGTATTAGGGCTGTAGGCTTGACAAGGGGAGGGTTCCATGTAACCATGTTGCATGTGTATGGAATAGGGAAACTGGGGATAAGTCGTGTACAGAACCTCAGCTATTTAGCTAGACTAGTATGCGCCACCTCGTGGTAATGACAGTTAAGCCCCTCGATCTCAGTCCGAAGTCGGCACCATATCCCAGGTTTCCTATCATGGACTTGAGGGAGGAACACGGTATGAGATCCATCCCACCAAGTTATTGACACAGCATAGTTATGGAGGGCTGTCACAGGCTTTTCCTTGACGAGTTTAAGAACGGTGGTTAGTTTTTATATGCGGGAAGAGAGTCACGATAGAATCAAGAGACAACCAAGAGTCAAAGAAATAAAAGCCGGAGTTGGAGTTGAGATATAGACGCTGATTGGCTGATTATAAGAAATTTCAGCACGCCATCGCCGCCATCGCCGCCTCCAACTGACAATTCATATTGCAGTAGTTATCATTATATGAACCATATCAGAAGTGAATCATCACCTATTTTCGTACACCCCGTCTCCACACCGACTAGTCATCCCGCCGATTTTCCTTCACTAGTTACCGGTACATACTACATAACCCGTCCAGCCCTCTAACTCGCTCACCGAATCTCAATCCCTCTATATTCTTCCCTCTATTCTTCCCTCGAACCGTCGCATATGGAACGCTTCCCCCCAGGCCAAACCTACCACCTCACCTTCCGCTCCTCCGACGCCCCCATCCGATAATACGTTTGGAATGAATGAGATGCCCCTCATTTCGAACCCCGACTCAACCGACCCTATGGAAAATGGATACAAGTACAGTAAGTCGACTAGAGTCCATGCGCAGCCGCACACTGACCTTTGGATGCAGAACGAGTAACGGCCCAGCCTGAAAACCCGCTCATCAACCTAGTCGGCGGCCAGCAGATCGCCATCGTCCCGTCATTCGAGCTCGAATGCGGCGATGTCCTCCACAACGTACCCGTCGCATACAAAACTTTCGGCAGCCTCTCCCCGGAGCGGGACAATGCCATGCTCATCTGCCACGCACTGACCGGCAGCGCCGACGCGAGCGACTGGTGGGGCCCGCTGCTCGGCGGCCCCGGGAAGGCGTTCGACGTCTCCCGCTTCTTCGTCGTGTGCATCAACAGCCTGGGCAGCCCGTACGGCAGCGCGAGTCCGGTCACGTGCATGGACGGTGACCCGACCCAGCGTCACTACGGTCCAGAATTCCCTCTCACTACCGTCCGGGACGACGTCAACATCTTCAAGTTGATACTTGACGATCTAGGCGTGCGGCAGCTGGCCGCTGTGATCGGTGGCAGCATGGGCGGCATGCTCGTGCTAGAGTTCGCGTACTTCGGCAAGGACTACGTGCGGACCATCATTCCGATCGCCACCTCGGCGCGGTACAGCGCCTGGGGTATCTCCTGGGGCGAAGCGCAGCGGCAGAGCATCTACAGCGACCCGAAGTACGACGACGGCTACTACCGGTTCGAAGACCCGCCTACAACGGGCCTGGGCGCGGCGCGTATGTCGGCGCTGCTTACCTACCGCAGTCGGAACTCCTTCGAGTCGCGCTTCGGGAGGAACACGCCGGACCCGACCAAGCGGCAGGATATCAATGGCCAACCGCGCCACCCGTCGCACGAGGCGTGGGCGATCCATAACGATGGTCATAAGCACGCGCGATCGCCTCGCTCGTCGCGACAGAATAGCAGTGCTGCGGTTTCGCAAATGGGCGACACCAACGGACTCGCCGTCAAGGCCGCCTCGCTAAGGGTAAATTCCACTCCCAACCCGTTAAACACCGCACGTTCACTAACATATTGCTCCAGACACCCACCTACTTCTCCGCGCAATCCTACCTCCGTTACCAAGGCGAAAAGTTCATCAAACGCTTCGACGCAAACTGCTACATCGCCATCACGCGGAAGCTCGACACGCATGACGTCTCCCGCAACCGCGTCCCGCGCACCGCCTCCCCCGAAGCCGACCTCGCCGCCGCCCTCGCCCTCATCACGCAGCCCACCCTCGTCCTCGGCATCCAATCCGACGGCCTCTTCACCTTCGCAGAGCAGCAGGAGCTCGCGGCGCACATCCCCAACGCGACGCTGAAGAGCATCGATAGCTCGGAGGGGCATGATGCGTTTTTGCTGGAGTTTGAGCAGGTGAATGCGCATTTGTTAGGGTTTTTGGGGAGGGAGTTGCCGGATATTATGGGGAGGAGCCCGGTGGGGTCGCCGGTGTTGGAGGCGCAGGGGGAGATTGGGGTGACGAAGAGTTCGACGTTTGGGGAGGCGGAGGTGGATGATATTACGGCGTGGTGATTGGGATCATGGCATGCTGAGCGAGTGATACACATATGGTCAATGCCTTTTACTTGGCATACTATTATGAGTTCCGCTAGGTGGGATAGAATAGCATACTTAAGATATAGTCGCTATAGAAACGTGCCGATTCTTTGATTTCACATGAAGCGCAGGCAGCTTGTAAGCGCAAAAGTATTAGACCGCAGCAATTCTTTGGATTTCAAATCCTGTCATAGTGCTCGAGACAACGATATTGTTCAGGGCGACATCGGGGCAGAAGTTGCATGCAGTGAAAATCCGGTAATATCAGACGACTTCCACAGCAGAATAATACTGCCATCAACAGACGGCTCTTGACATTGATCTACCGCAAACCTCATCTCTTCCCTTTCTTTCCCTTCTTCTTCCCCCCACCCCCGCCCCCCACAACAACACTCCCCGCCTGCCCCCCTCCTTGCTGCCCCCCCTCATCCTCCACACCCCCCTGCGTTAGCCCCTCCGCCTTCTTCTTCCCCTTCCGTCCCTTCGGCTTCCAATATGACCGATCCCGCAACGGCAGCCACCGCTCCGTATCCATGACTTTCCCCTCCACAAACTCCTTCGGCATCCGACTCGGCCGGATCCGCTTAGTCGCCTTCGTCGTCGGCTTCTCGTCCCGCGCGCGCTTCGTAGCGATCGGAGCCTTGGTCAGCGGGACGCCGGCCGCTTCGAGCGACGCGGTGGAGATGTCGGCGATGAGCGCAGAGATGGGCCGGAGGGCGGAGGAGGCGCTGGGGGTCGTCGAAGAGAGGGCCGCGGCCGCGGCGGATTGGCCGACGGTGGCGGCGCGGCTGGTCGGGTGGGTTTCGTGGGCGGCGGAGAAGAGATGGGCGGCGAGGACGAGGTCGTCCCGGTCCCAGGACTCGAGAAGGGCGGCGCCGGCGGTGAGGAGGAGAGGGAGGGGGGCGCTGGAGAGGGATTGCGTCGACTGGATATGGCGGGCGTAGTTGGCGAACTCGGCGCGGCGGGATTTGGGTCGGCCGGCGTGATGGTAGAGGTTTGTTAGGAGGCCGACGAGGCCTGGGGCGAATCGGATCTCGGAATCGTTGGGGGTGCCTGACTTCTCGAGCGCGTGGACTAGCTTTTCGAGGATGACGATGGCTTGGTCATGGTTCTTGATTTCCACGTACAATTGAGCGACGAGGAAGGCCACGCCGAGGTCTTTGGGGCTTTTGTTGAGGCGTGGTAGGAGGGTTTCGATGACTTTCGAGTTGGTTTTGCCTTCGATCCCGGCGGCCGCGGCGAGAAACGACGAAAGACCCTCCCGGTCACTACCCGATAAATATCCCGCCTCCTTGCCTTTTTGAACCAAGGAGTTTGCAATCAGCCTGTTCTTGAGGATCACACTCGACTGGAAACCGAATGGCTCCTGGAGTGCGGGAAGCTTCGTCTTCTCGTGCAACTTCCTGTGGACAATAAATGGGTTTTCTTTACTGTCGCTACTCTCTACAATGGTTAAGTTGATTTGGCTTATCATCCGGAGGGACGGATCGAATACGCTATTGATCAGCTCAGTATGATGACGCTGCAGAAAGTCGGAAAAGGTAATAAAACGCACTCTTTTGACGTAACCGCTAGAGCAAGGTTTTTGGCTTCGGCAACCTTTCCAACTCGAAGCAGAGCAAAAACCTTCTGTTCCATGATCTGAAGCACCTCAACACTCTTCTCTTGACTCGTCAAGATTGACGAAGACAGACAAAGTTCTATACGTGTCATCAGCAGATGCCATTATTATGGAGAGGATCTGACGAACCTTGTGCTTTCTTTAGCAATGCTTCGCCCCTGGCCAGTTCTCCTCGTCCCAGACATGCACAGGCTTCATTGAAAGAAGCTTCAAATGATTCAAGACCAGCACCCTCATCGAGGCCGAGCGAAATATCATCTCGCCCTTTCCAGGCCAGCTGCGCGTTAACGGCGCCGCGGTTGATGACTATGTCATTCACCTCATCCTCGTCAAGGTTGGACTGCGAGGCGAGCTCCTTGTAAAGGGCTGCTGAGTTCTCAAATGCCTCGAGTCGGTAGTGCTGTGAAGTTATAAGCCGCTGCCCCTTAATGATAAAGATCTCAACTCACCGTTTGTGCAAGCAGGTGCTTACTTCCTTCCGAGCCCTTATCTCCAGCTATGTTGATGGCATCTTGCAACCTGCCACATCGATACAGCGCATAGGAGTATTCTAAAGAGCAGTCTTGCTGAAACGACCGACTCGCCTTCTCGATGGCTTGGATGGCCTCTTCATAACGATCGAGATTCAGCAACGCTACTATTCTCGCGCGTTGCACCTTGGCGTCTGACGAGGACTTTTTGAGTAGATTTTCCGCAAGCTTCACGGTTTGCTCATGGTCCTCGAGGGATATCGCCCCCAACAGGGCGGCTAAGGAATCTTTGGACATTGTAATGATGGATTAGATCACCATGTCAAATTGTATGGCCCAAGTTAGGCTTCACGCTTAGTTCACTCGTGCAGTCGCACAAGACGATGCTGACGTAGCAAGTCTCGGTATGAGGGAATCGGAAAATATGGATTCGCCACAGCCGCGATTTGAAATTCTATCGCAGTAACCGTCTGCGGCGCAACTGTCGATTTTGACAATATTATTGTCCGATATCAATTCGGTTACGATTGAGGTTGAGACCCATCAGGCAACAAGGCATCTAATGTATCTGAGGCCAGAACATCGATCCCTCTGGTTGATGAAAAATATCTACGAAGGGTGTTTTGGATCAGCAGAACAGGACGAGATCCCATTATTATTGCCATAATTAGATGATCTTCAGTTGGGTTCAAGTCACACTCGTATCATATGAGCACGATTAAGACGTTCATTATTCACGACTTTCATCGCTGGTATAAGTTCACTTTTTACATGTTCAACATCTACCACCGAAGGTTAGGAGCCCTTGATCGACTACAAGGCGTCCTCAAAGTCATCAGCGTCCGATTCCTCGTCGTCTCCTGCTTTATCTTCCACCTTTGCCGGAGGCGACTCGATCTTCACTCTCTTCGCCTCCCGTTCTTGGTCATCGAGTTCAGGTCCGGTTGACGTCCCATTCACAGCAGGGGCAACGACGTCCTCGAAATCCTCATCTTCGTCTTCATCTTCATCGTCCTCCTCCTCCTCCTCCTCCTCTTCCGCCTCTTTGAGCGCCTGTCGTTCTTGTTCGGCCTTGAGTTGCTCAAAGTAGGCATCCAGACTGGGGTCTTTGATGTCCTCCCCTGCTTCGTCCCCGAATGATTGGGCTGCTCCATCGGCAGCTTGATCGTCTCGTGAACCTCCATCCGCTTGCCCGGCAATTGTTGGAGGTCCGGTAACTGTGGACTGTGTGTGCCAAACCGGTAGTTGATTTTGTTTCGCAATCCGTTCTTTATGGGCGGCGGCCGCAGCTTGCTCTGCCGCAGTTGTCTCGGAATGTGTTGTAATAGCAATCTCGATATTCTCAGGTCCTGTGGCAATTCCTCTCACAGCCGCGGGCTTGGCAAACAGTTCGTTTGTTGTGGTTCTCATGGCTGGGTTCACCATCTCGTCCCGTGGCACGGGGACGGCCTCTGCAAGCGCATCTTCTCCCGTGACTTCGGGGACGACGGAATCGTCGATCCGTTGCAGCAGAGTCAACAAATGTCCAAATTGCTTGTTGAACATCGCGGGACGATCATCGGCCTCACCGGCTGCATCTTCATCGTGCTTCAATTCTAGACCAAACCCGCATTTCTTGCACAGAAACCCGCTGCCGCTCCCAGATGGGTCAGGATTATCCAGGACTTCCATCAGCGTCCACTGCGACTCGCAACGCTTGCAGATATATTCTTTCCGTTCGGTCGTCGGTCTCGCTTCCCGCTTGATCTCCTCGTCAAGCATGTGGATCCGATATTTCGTCGAGTCGATCGCGCGGCGATAGTCGATGTAGAAGTACTCCCGAGTTATGGGCTTCTGCGCGCCCTCGCGGGTCTCCTGTCGCGCATGGCTATATCCAGATAGGTTAACACTGTTTAGCTGTGCGCATAGCATGCATACATACACTGAAACCAGCCCGGCCTCCCGTAACTTGGCGCATAGCTTTTGAACGTTCTTGACTTGTTTGCCGGAGTCCATAACAACCGCAAGGTCGCTGAGGGACAGACTGCATCGAGTCAGCTTGGACATCGAAGCAGCGCATCATTCCACGTACGCCGAATGTCTCACTAGAGTATCAATGATCACGACATGTTCGGTCTCGTAGAAGGTACGAGCAACGCTCCGGACCAGAACCTGAGCGTAGTCCATGATATATGCCTCATGGAGATGTTTCGTCGGCGTCAGCTGGCAAAGCCGTGGTGAGGATGCTAAATCGAAGTCCACTCTCCTCACGAACGGCGGTGGGAGTTGGATGGAAGAAATATGTGAGCCATGGGAGAATTCAGCTCACAGCATTTCAGTTTGATCCAAGTTCACTTGGGAAATGGGAATTTCCCAACGGTTCATTGTTCCCTTCTCAAAGAGCTGTTCAGCATTGTCGATGATCCAAATTCATCTTCACACGTGCATATCCTCAGTGCACGTGATATCAGGAGTCACAGCCAATCAAAGTGCGAGATTTCCAAATTCACTGTTTATCCGGAATTTTCATTGGGAGATGCTGCGTATTCCCTAAAGCACTAGACCTCGTGATCTACCTACAGGAACGACACTCATGTAGGGGCCACTAAGGAACACAGGGGCTAAGGAAGATGTATGGTTTTGCAATAGAACTATTTCGTAAAGGTTGCTAAAGTGAAGCAGCTTCGCTTCCACACTTGAGGCCCCAAGGGGGTCTACCAAGGACATCATTAAGTAAGCATAGATAACGGCACCCGTAGGTCGTAGCCGGCCGTAGGCCGTAGCATGGAACAATGATGATCTATCAACCACAATTCAATTCATGCAACATCGTCAAGACGTAATAGTCTTGTCAAAACGGGCCATATTGATTTACACAATAGGGAGTTGACTCATAAGACCATTCTTCTTCACCGCAACAAAGAGAGTCGCATTTCCCGGAGCAGTCGCAAAGTAAAGGTGGTTCCGCATCGCATCTCCTGAGAGCCGGTATTGTGCGCCCGTTCCAGGAAAAATTGCTGCGACTTCCTCAAACCACCCTGTAATAGAGGTACCATCCAGCTTGATAATTTGCATCTCTATCATGATCTGCTGCCAATATGCGATGCCATTGGCTGTCTCTATAGGATACGCACCAAGGTCGCCAAGGTACGTCAATGGATTGTACTGGAGTGCCGCTAAATCTATTAATAAGACGGTCTGAATATTTGAGCCAGTGTCGTTCATGATCTCGACGGCAGTAGTAATACTTGGGTCACCGCCAAACATCGCTGGGAGTCGGAACCTGGCAATGATCTTCCGACGTTGGAAAGCCACATGGTTGAGAGAGGTAATATACGTAGTTACCTCATGCATACTTCCAGAAGCATTTAACCTAAAAGGCGTTGCCTGCGCCATTTGTATAGCTCCCGACTATTATTACAGTCAACCCAAGGCTTTAGAATATAAATATTCTCTATTCGTAAGAACCTACTGCCAAAGCAGCTGGGTTTGACTGCATAAGTTGATGGCCTATACTCTAGATGAAGTGAAAATGAGCCAAAGTAACGGAGATAAGGGTTGGGGAGACGGACCGCTTCTCTCCATATTGCTTTACCAGTAGAACCCTTGGGCATCTCGTCGACGACCACGCCATCTACAAGCCAAATAGTTTGGCCCGGTTCGGGAACTTTCCCACCATTCTCATAGTAGTCGACGAGATACTCAATGTTCTTGCGCTGACGTTGCATCTGGATCGAATCGTCATTTAGTAGCTCCCGTAAGTAACCGAGCTTGAACTTGACAAGGTCAAAAGTTCCAACGCGGGCAGGCGAGAAAGTAATGTCTTCGCTTCGTTCTTCCGTTCGTGCTTCTTGGTCCAACATGTTGAATGATTCTCAAAGAGTATGGAGATGGCTATAACACCAAAGGGATCTCAATTTAAGCCCTTAACCACAACACTGGCGCCCGCCTACAGATCGGCGTCGACCCCCAACATCATATAGGAAGCAGTGAATTTGTACCAGTTCGAATAATGCCCTCACGCAGACGAAATGCAGGAATAAAGGAATACATGTTGGGACAGGAATATTTCAAGCAGCCACTGGAGGTCAAAGGTATAGTAGCAGCAACACGACCATATATATCAGGTACCGATGTCAGTATAAATATGCAAACCAGTAGCATCGAACGATATATCACGGAGTCTCATCCCAACTTAGCGTGTCTGCAGGCAGGCGCCGCTGCTTGCCTCCCAGATCTTGACCATGCTATCATGCGACGCGGAGGCAAGTCGGGTCGAGTCGTGTGAGAAGGCCACCGAGTTGACCACATTGCTGTGCCCTCCAGCGTCTGCAGGGAGGCGCGTCTTGAACTGGTTTGAAACATCCAGATGCGTCTGCCGGTGCCTACTTCAGGCCAACATATGCTGGTAACAAGGACTGGACTAATTAAGGATTACTTAGAGGAGGAGAGCCTCGAGTTTCGCCATTGACACACCCCCTTCGACATGCTTCAGTAATTGCTCAGAGCCAAGGGGAAATTGATTCAGGCAACGAGGCAGGAAGGTCATAAGCGACATGGACTGATCAGTGAGATCAGTACTCAGTAGGTCTGGTAGATCCAGTACTAGCCTCCAACCCGCCTGCTTTTCGATCGATACCTCTACATAATGTTCATGTATTCAATGGAGCCTGTCGTCTAGACACCTTGCCAATGGGCTCGGTAGCTGTGTGGTACAGACGGGACGTCACCTGACGAGGGCGGACTTGGCCTGTCACATAGCTAAGTAAGCAGGATGACCATAGATAGCTCACGAAGTCGCGATGCTTATAACGGGAGGTATTATTATGGGAAAGCTAGCAAAGGACGCGGAAAAGTAGGGGATCGGGTCACGTGGTTGAATAAGCCTACAGTTCGCCCCACCCTCAGATGAACTTTCGCATGAAAATCGCTAGTGAGGCTGCGGGTCGTCCCACTCTCAGATGACAATGCCGACCCTCAGATGAACTTTTCCTTCTCGCACTGCCTTGCACTAGCCGTTTATCAAGATGTCGTTAAGCAAGAATTAACTAAGAATATATCCCTAACTTAACTAACTTAATATATTAGTACCAAGTCTTAATGAACTGGGCTATAATAAATGTATTCCTAATGCATTATGCATAGGTTTTGGAAGGTTCATCTGAGAGTGAGAAGTAGTTTGGCTCGTGCGGGTCATGTGATGTGTTGCCATGGGGGTGAAGCTCCTTTCACACCCTGCTGTGCTCCATTCACACCCGTACCCCGCTCCATTTACACCCTACCTGGTCACATGACATACCAATCCCTTAGAATATCTGATGCAGATGGGCAAATATAACGTATTTGAGACTTCCCTATATAGGGAGGTACATCTACATGGTGCTAGGAGTAGTATCATGTAGTGGGGGCTACTTGACGAAGCTGAGATCTGCCTAGAAGAGGCAGGAAGATGAAAAGCTTGGAAACGGCATAAGCAGGGCGAAGATGAAATAGGGAATTACGATCGACATTAGCAGAGCAAGATTCAGCGTGTTTCTTTCATAGGCTCTATGGCCTTAAGAGATGTATCATCAACTCATCAACAATGATAACGAGGACAAGAACGAGGACGAGGACGTATTTGAGACATCAATTCCAGTTTCCAGAATATATGCAATCGAGCTCGGTAGATGAGGAGATACGCAAAGCTCTTAAGCCGCTTCAGAACGGTCTTGAGAATGTCTTTTACAATGCAATATCTGGAGCATTCTCTCGACTCCGCGAGCGCGACCTCTCGGATAACTCTCAGCATAATCAGAACGAGATCCCGCCACAGGATACCCTACATTCGCGTTCTAGCCTAGAAGAGTGGCTAGAAAGACC